>NC_088877.1:5436626-5439126 GCF_032884065.1 Artemia franciscana
TAATGTCACTTTTACAATCCAGACTAAGACTTTGTGACAAATCCGGAACGTTGTTTGGGGGGGGGGGGCAAGGGGACGCAGTTGCCCTCCCCCAATAATTTGGACAAGGAATGTTATGCAGCCCATGCCCCTTGGATATCTGGATATGAACCCCTCTTGCCCCCCTATAAAAATGCTGGAGATTCGTCCCTGTAACAAATAAAAAAAAAAAAAAAATAATAAGATGTCCGATTGATACTTTTGCTCATTTTTTTTTATCTCAAAAGAAAAATCTTTAGCCTATAGATAGCCACAGATCATAATCATGCTTCTTATGCCCCGTCTTCAAATACTTTGATTCTGCTTCAAAATGTTCAAATTATAGTGATTTCACGCACTGTTTTGATGAATCTATCTCTCCCTTAAATTGTTCCTACTAACCCCTTAAATCCCCTCCCTTAAACCCTGTGTATGTGGCTAGTTAAGTGAAACAAAAGGATTGCTTATATTCGTAATTCAATTTCTTTTTACATTATGAAAAGTTCTTTTTACGTCAGTTTACAGATAATTAACCTCAATCTCTTTGACATATAAAAATAGTGTTCAATAAGATATGGTTTTTGCGTCATTAGTTTTCTAGCGTCATCTAAAATCAATAAAACATAATAAAGGTGAAAGGCCATGAGAGCCTCGCAAGGGAGTGACGAAGGAATAGCTTAAATAAGATTGGGAAATCACAGCCAAGGTTAATTTTGAGAAGCAACGCGAAACGCTGCTGAGTCGTAACTAAGTAAGAAAAAAAGTAAAATGTACCTGAGATGAATACAAGCCATACCTTTGGGGGAGGGGCTTTAAATGTAAATTTATATTTCAAAATATTCAGATATACAAACATTTAACGTGTTTTTACGGATTTAGGAGTGAAGGCCCCCTCCTGTGCGTAGATATGAATGATGTAGCTATATATTTTTCCCATGGTTGCCGCAATTGCTGCAACATAGTAAAGAGCAAACCCCAGCTCATAGTAAGCGAAAGTTTAAGAACGCGTTCTGAAATAAATTTCAAATGTAAAAGAATCACGATTTGACATTGGTTTTAGGATTGGTAACTATTATCCTAGGTTGACATTTAAATAGAAAAATGTGATGAAAACGATTTGACTAAAATAGAGTCGAAAAAAATCCTTGCCCCCCCACCTAAATTTTAGTGAATTGGCGCCATTGCTTGAAAGCCCTTGGAAACAATGGGGATTGAAATAAAATATATGAAATAAAAATAAGAAATAATAATATAGAATAAAAAAAAATAAAAATAAGAAATAATTTTTTAATAAATATAAAAAATTCTCATGTCTGAAAAGCCTTCGTTGAAGGTTTTTAGCTCTCTCTTTCAACAAGGTGAGCTATTTATGCGGAATTTTGCAGTCAAAACCTCCAAGCTCCATCCATATCTGTAAATAAGAAAATGATACATAAAGAATTTGTTGAAAAAATAGATGTTTTAACGGTCTTGAAAAGTAAAATGAGGTGTAGGGCAATAGGTTGGACCAATCGAGCGACCATATGCTCGGTTAAATGCATGCTGTCAATCATATTTTGAAAAGATGTCACTTTACAGTATGGTTGCAACCAAGATGTGGCATACCTCAAAGGCCGTAAAGTACATATCTTGGATCTTATAAAAATAAGTATCCTAAGTTGTTTTTGCAAAAATATTTTTTAATTTCTTCTATAGGTCTGGTTGTAGTATTGTATTTCATAAACTCTGTTCGATCATTTTCCCGATTTTTAATTTAACCCCAATTGATCGAGTTACGATCAACAAGTGAGAACTGGTGGTTGTTTTATTTTTTTTTTGGGCTTGGGACCATTGAAATAAGCTACACAGGATTGAAGTAAAGGTTTTGTGTCCGCTGAAATGCTAAGAATAAAAAAATTCCTTAAATCGGAGAACTTTCCCCTTTCCTGTCCTCCAGGAACATGCCTCTGATCCCTCATTTAAGCGTTGATCTTCATCCACCTAAAGGTCGAATAGGATACCTCATATCATAGGTTCACACAGGTTTGAACTGCACAGGATATTGGTGGAGCTTTCCAGGAGAGGGGGGGGGGGGTATATCAATAAAAACTAAGATATAGTTGTAGATTGACGTGCTGAATTATGTCAATAGATGATTATTTATCTCATATTGACTGATGTATTGACATAACGATAATAAATAGTCCTTTCTGAATAGTCGTTTCGGATGAAGGGTTGGACATTGACAATGGATGTTATTTTGACCATCCATCTGGGACGAAATGAAAGCCAGGTCATCCCCAAAGAGGAAAGAAGTCATAAGAAGCGGTTTAAAGGAAATTGAAACTTCACGGGAAGGGGGAAAGAGTAAAGCTTGATGTTGATTGGAGTTGACGAGGAGCGCGCGCTGCTGAATTGGCCTGGGGTGGCTTGCTGCTACAGTGAGTTGTTGGTCGTAGCATTAGTGGCTATTCAAGTTCAAGTTCCATTTAGTATTAATGAA